>NC_060279.1:3533831-3540338 GCF_021613505.1 Equus quagga | reverse complement strand
CGTCTCACAGGGAGGGACCTGACCTGAGGGAGCCCGTCTCACAGGGAGGGACCTGACCTGAGGGAGCCCGTCTGTCCGCACTCACAGCTGCCAGAGGCAAAACAAGGACACGAGCTCAGGCCCCGTGCCCGCGGGGTGCACAGAGAAGCACCCACCACCAGGCCAGGAGACACGGGACATGGCACCCTCACACCCTGCAGCGAGAGCTGCCCACGGCCCACCGCCCACTTGAGAACCTGGGACCAGCCACGCTCAGGGAAACACCACCAACACAACATGCTCATCCCCACCCCGCTCCCTCCCTCCCTCCCTCAGACCTCAGCCTGGGGGGGTTCCTGCGCACTGTTCTCCGCTCCCAGGGGCACCAGCCCCAGCGTTTGACTCAGAACCCAAAGCCGCCCAGGGAGAAGCCAGCAGAGAAGAGGCCCGTCTGGCCTTTCCCAATCCACAAGAGCAAGAGCAGGAGGGAGAGGGGCTACTGAGAGCTGAAATTTATGGAGATATCAGAGCAAACTGCTCTGCTTTGATGCCTCCTGGGGCAGGAAGCCCTAGAAAGCCCTAGGGCCAGAGGAGCGGGCCCTGCCATGCTCCCCCCACTGCCCCGCCCACTGGGGGCATGGTGACAGGCAGCCAAGTCACCCAACCAACCACTTCTTGTTTATTCAACTATCTGCTTTTCCTTTTACTGTGTTTTTTCTTTCGGTCATTAAAAATCCTACTCCACAGCTCCTGTGCTCAGTGGGAAGAAATCGCTGGGCCTGTGTACCTGGCTGGTCACTTTGCGGTACGGCTGTCAAAGCCACTCCCCAAGGCTGAATCTAGGGCCCAGGTGATTACGACCATGTTTGTCATCAGCTTGGAAAATTAGTGTCTGCACAGGCTGCAGCCTCTTAGGTGTCCGGCCCTCAACCACTGAGCCAGACCGGCCTTTCCCCCTCATTCCCGAAGTCCACCTACCTCACCCCCACCCTCACAGCACCTTACACACAGTGAGCGCTTCCCAGGAAAGGCCCTGTAACTGCTTCACTGATTCCCCCAACAACCCCATTTAATGAAGGAGGGAACAGGCTCAGAGAGGCCTAGTTTCTAGTCCAAAGTCACAAAGCTGATAAATGGCAGGGTGGAGATTTGGACCTAGCGCTGTCTGAGTTCAAGGCTCCAGCCCTTAGAGAGTAAAGCGCCTCCCTGGTGCCCAGCCCTCCACTCTGCCCACCTCCAAGCCCAGCTGCACTCAACTGCTTGCAGTTCCCTGAGCACACCATCTGGCCTTCCTCGTCTCAGCACAGGGTTCTCTCACTGCTGGGAGGCCCACCCACCTTCTAAGACTCAGCCCACACGCCTGCTACCTGGAAGCCCGCCCCACCCCTGGCTGTGTGCCCACTGACACATCCCGTGCTGCCCTGGGCTCAACATTATGGTGGCACTTATCATACGGCAGTGTGATCTCAGTTTACCTGTCTGCGTACACACCAGAATACGTGCTCACTGAGGGCAGAACCCGTGCTTGTTCCGTTTCCTTAAGTTTAGAACACTTCCTGTAGATAGTAACCATTTAGTTGTTTTTGAATAAAGGATTTAAGCAAATAATCTCTGGATTCCCTTTCTCTTGTTCCACTTGGAATCATTTCAAATAATCATGAAATTTCATCTGTCACAAAACCGAGCCTCCTCTTTGCAGTAAGAATGGACAAAACTCCCTGAGTGAAATACTAGGAGGGACAAACAGACTGCACCAGGCTGGCCTCAGGCTTCTGCATTGATCTGGAGAGCCCGTCAGCCAGGAACTTTCCGCCACACCCTGTCCCCCTTCCCAGGCTTTTAAACAGCTCTCCCTTTGGCCTTCTCTCTCCCTAGGAAATTCCAGATCTAGGCCATATCTATGTATAGTCCCTTTTCCTTTGCTGATAAAATGGGCCACAGGACTGGCTCTGCCTCTCATTTCAGAGGGGCCATCGATACTTGTAGAGGGTGACACGTCCCAGGCCTGGTAAAAATGTCGGGAGCCTTGAAGTTGTGAGAAAGCAGCTGGAGGCTGCTGCCGGATTTGTTTCCAGCTACTAATGCCCAAGCCACGGGGGATCTTCCAACAAGCCCACATGATGCTCCAGAGGTGCACGGGGCAGTGGCTCAGACACCCTCCTCACAACCACCCTCTGAGAGCCGGGCAAGTCTTTGGCCAGGCCCTGCTGTGTGGCCTGCCCTCTCACCGAGGCCTTCCATCTGGCTGGGCACAGCAGAAGGCAAACTGGGCCAGCCTGGGCAAACCTCAAGTCAGGCAGCCGGTGTGCATCCCCCAGACACCCTTTCTTGGCCTCGCAGGTGGGGGCCCTCGGTCTCCGTGCTCCCCTTCTCTCAGCGATCACGGCCTCAGCGGCCAGGTGGTCCTCCCTCAGCTGTGCACACGGCCGGCCTGCCCACGCCCGCCTCTGGGACCAGGCGGTACTCATACAGTGCACAGCCTCAGCTGCCGAGCTGCACGCCACCCAGCGAGGATGCCAGGGACCTGGGGGTGGAGCGCCTGCTGCATGCCAGGCACGGTGTGGGGCAGTCCCGCTCTTAGAGGTGAGGAAACAGAGCGGTTAAGTAAGGTGACCATGGTCAGAGTTAGGAAGTCTGACTCCAGAGCCCGTGCGTCCTCAGTGGGCCACGGAGGCCTCAGCTGAACCCAGGCTTCCCTCAGAAAGACAGCCGAGGACTTTCCCTCGAGTCACCAAGGAGGGAGCTCAGGCTCCTCGGCCCAGCACCCTTCGCCCTCAGGCTGGCCCCGGCCTGGCCTGTCCCACTTCTCGGCCTTCTCCCCTCCCCCCCCTCCCACTCCGACAAGCCCTTTGGATGCCAGCTCCACCCGGGAGCTGCTCCTACTCTGCACACAAGCTTTCCTTTCTGGGGCTTTTGCTCAAGCCTTCCTTGTGCCTGCAGCGCAAGCACCCTCCCCTCCCTGGGCCGGGTCCACTCATGACAAAGACTCAGTTCAAAGAACATTTTTCCTTTTCTCTACTTGAAATTGTATTTCTACTCCAACTCTCCTATGGAATATTATCTTAATAGCGAGCACAGTTCTTAACTTTGAAAGGCCTAACATAATTCCCCACAACGAAGATACATATTTAAGAATCAGATTCACTTCTCTTCTTCCCCTAGTCTAATGCTGGAGGCTTCTCAGCCTCAGCGTCACTGACACTGTGGGCCGGGTAAGCCTTCGTTGTGGGGGCTGTCCTGGGCACTGCAGACGTTCAGCAGCCTCCCCAGCCCCTACCCAGGAGATGCCAGGAGGATCTCCCAGCCTCCAACGCCCCACAAGTCATGACAACCAAAAAATGTCTCTAGATATTGCCAAATGTCCCAAGGCAGGGCTGGGGGCCAAGCTGCCCACTACTCAAGGCCAGGTCTGTGCTCACCTGCTCTGGGTGGCCTCTCGGGCTCTCCAGCCCGAGCTGGAGTCCAGCCCCCTCCTGAACTGACTCCCCCTGCAGCCCAAATGCTGCCCTATTAATTATGTTGACCTCCCTGTCTTCCTCAGAGACTAGTGCCTCCACGAGCCTGGGATCTCAGCTTAGTAACAGCCAGCGCTGTGCTCAGTAACTGCGGATGGATGCCGGACTGCCCAGGGGCGGTCTTCACTGTGCTCTTTTCTCACTGTCTCAGCACACGCAGAGGTCCAATCACTGCACCCGTTCTCCAAGGTTCTCCACTCTATCTGGATCTTCTGGGTTGGCCAAGTTAGCCTCAAAGCCCAGGGTTTCTACTGGCTTGAGGTCTTGCTCGGTGCTAGACTGCACTGACTCCTGCCCCTCCAGGTCTCCCCAGCTGCGAGGGTCAGAACCAGGGAGGAGGATGGGGTGGGCAAGGAACAGAGAACACCAAAGTGACAAAGGCAGAGCAGCCTACAGCCAGATGGCGAGCCCAGAGCCCGGTACTGCGGTGTTTTTTACTATTATTTTTTATTGAGGTATAACATGCATAACACAAAAATGCACTACTTTTAAGGGTCCAGCTCAGGAGGAGTTTTTAAGAATAAACATCAGTGTACACGTGTATCCTCTCTGTACCCCAGTTCCCTCCTGTGGAGAGGAGCTGGACGGGATCACTGGGAAGCACCGCGATCCTACGAACACAGATCTCACTGGAAGCAAAGGATGTTATGTATACTGATAATGTTCACACACGGGGGAAACTAAGCAGAGAAAAGGAATGTCAACTTGTGGCTTATTTAAAACGTTTACCATTCATGCCCAATTTTCATGAAGCCCAGTAACTACTGTAATTAGACATAATCATAACTGTAAATATTATTGCATTTACACGTTCCTAAGTTTACTCTAATTCTCTCACAGTCTCGTTTGGATATGCTCCATTCTCCCCGCCGCCTACCATCCCAACCCCTCAGCCCAGGCCAGCTGGAAATGCAGCTCTGCTGTGGGAACTCTTGTGAGCGGTGTTCCCACAGAACCCACGGCTTCGCGTCACAAAGCTCTCCTCATGTCAGTTCAATGCCCCATGTCCTCTTTAGAATGATTCCCCTCAACTAGCAACAGGTGACGAAGACTCCTCGCCCAAACCTCAGTGAGGCTCCTCTGAGCCCACTTCTCCACCAGGCCTCCATCTTGGCTCCTGCCTGTCCTCGGCCTGCCCGGCCCCGTTTTGGCAAGAATCTTGCTAAGTCAGTTTAGAAAACGTCCCCCACCCTGATGTCTGCCTGCACTAAGAATCCTGTTAAGTCCGTTTAGCAAGGATCCCCCTACCCCTGATGTCTACTCTTAGTAATTTTCCATCCACTGACCCGTCCACTCTACTCCTGGGTATCAATCCCCTCTCGTCTGTACTGTCTTCAGTGTTGAGCCCCATCTCTCTCCCCGACTGCGACAGTCTTGACAGCTATCTCAATAGTCCTGAAGACAGTCTTCCTTACCATCTTAACAACTGTTAGAACAATTTTTTCCTTAACACAGGACAGCCAACGTTAAGTTGGTGTCGACGACGTGCCTGGCATTGAGCAGGGTGTAGGGGCACGAGTGGTTCAGGAGAGAGACGCAACCTTGGCCTCCTGGACTCCCAAACCTGACGATGATGAGCTTCATGGCTCAAGGGACTGCTCCAGTGACCTGCTCCGCCATTCCTCAGAGTGCCTTTTAAAGCCACAGGACTGTTTTCTCAGGAATGCAAACACACCAGGCTGGGCTGGGCTATTTTTACTTCCTCTGTCTGCCTGAGGAGGAAACTTAAAACAAGCCAGGCTCCCAGGCCTGCTCATCACAGCCGTGTGCGGACCCCACACCTTCTTACTTACCCATCCGCCCTCTGAGCAGATTCGCACTTTCTGCATATCTGTGGGACCATCCTCCAGTTTCCGGCTCTGAATCTCTTCTTCCTCTTCCTCCACCTTCAGGGTCAAATTGAGAGGGTAAGCTGTGGACTCCATCTCTGCAAGCAAGATTCAGTTCAGAAAAGTCAGGCACTGGTATGAATGCTTCAAGCTTCAAAGCCTGGGGTGTCGGAGTGGCTCAGGCTACACAAACCTCTTTAGCCCTGTTGGGCCTGAAGGAAGGGAGGGAGCAGAGTCAGGCCCTGGAGGAAGGGCTTCAGGGTGGGCACCAGGAAGCTAGAAGGTGACATATTTAAATATGATAAGAAGGGCCAGCATACCTGGCTGCCTTCAAATATTTAAAAACCTATCTGTGGAAGAGAGACCAGACTGGTTCTATAGACACCCAAGGGCAGAACAGGATGGTGGGGAAACATTCCGGAAGAGGTTTAAAGAGTGCGCTGAAAGGTCAAACTTTCTCACAGCCAGCGCCACCCAAACATGTTAGCAGCAGCAGGAGAGGGGTGTTGGCCTCCTATCAATGAAGGCATCTGAACACAGAGAGGACACCTCCTCAACTGGGTTGTTCCTACAGGCCAATTAAGCATCAGGAGGTTGGCTGGCCCAGGATACCCATCACCTGGATTTTCCAGATTCAAAGGTTCTGTCCCTGAGCTGTTTCAGAATAGACTCGTTCTGCCTTAAGCGACTTTTCAAGCCTGGCAGTCAGCGACACACGGTGAGGGGTAATGCCTGGGGACCCAAGATGGTGCAGAAATCTGCTGGGGCCAGGCCTTGGGGCGCACCCCCAGTGGGAAATGACTGGTCGCCTCTGGGCCGAAGAAAATTCTCTCCTGCCGAGCTCGTAGGCCAGCACGTACAAAGGGCCTCCCTCCTGTCCTCTAGGGACGCGGGCAGTTCCCAGGTGGACTGAGGGTGCATCTTGCGGGCCGCGTCCTCCCGGGCTTCCAAAGAAAAGCTCCCTCCCGAGTCCAAAGTCGGCTTGCTATTTCCAACAACGACAGGCGACCGCGGCAGGGATGGGTCTGGGGAGGGCGGAACAGCTTCAGATCCCGGGAGCTGGGGCCGGAACTTGGCTAGGGCCTCCCCGCCGGCTCCGGGGCAGGAGGTGACGGGCGGCGCGGGGGCCGCCGGCGGCGAGGTGCCCGCGGCCAGGGCCGCCGCCGCCCACCCGCCCGCTCCCC